>NC_041397.2:110015551-110038051 GCF_900747795.2 Erpetoichthys calabaricus
TATATATATACATATATATATATATACATACATATATATATACATACATATATATATACATATATATATATATATATATATATATACATATTATATATATATATATATATATATACATTAGTGGCCATACTTCGTACAGGTCTTTAAACGCACTGAATACTTGTAACTGGTGTCGCCCGTCGGCTACTTTCGACAGGGAATGGAAGCAATTGTCAAGTAACAAAAATTATTTGTAAGTGATTTCACATTGAAGAAATAGTAAAAACTTGATCACTTGGGTCAACACCTAAAGAAATACACACAGCAAATGCAATTGAGAATACACCAGAATCTGTACAATTTAATTGTTGCTGTGCGTCTTCATAAACTATGGATGGTTTGTAAGGAAACAAAGCATGACGGAAACGAAGCTGCTCTTCGGTGAGGTTGAATTTTTTATCAGCGTTTAAACTGTTATAGACATGAATTACAGCACCATCATAATAGGTACACACACAGTGAGTCACTCGTTCAGTAGCTGCAGAAGGTAATATTTGAATATGTTTTGCATTTTGTGGAATGTGCATTATAGGTATGTCAGGAGTCCACATTAGCAAAACCTCTTGAGGTTGGAAAATTGTATGCACAGCTAAAATTTCATTGAATTTGCTCATGTGATCTGTTGATAAATAATCATTATTTACCAACTCATTCATTGCAAAATCTGACAGTGGTAAGATCACTCCTTCCATAACACTAAACACAAACACTAAGTAGACACGAACACTAAAAAACGGCAACACCACCGGGAAGAACACTAAATGAGATACAGTAAAAGTCTACTAAACTTCTTTATTATAACTGCTTTATTATAGCAGGTGAGGGGACGCTGGCGCACACTTGTTGTTGCCGCTCCTCCCTGTTAACAACACTTTTCGCAAAATTCGCCTTAATTCTGCACTTTCTTACGCTTGTTTTATTCCGTTTATTGTACGTATAGTTTGTGGATACAGCTGACACGAAATGCAAGGATTTGGCTTAATATTTACAGATTTTATGGACTCCACTTTACTGGGAACAGCTGAGTCTGTGGATCACGGGGCGAGACCTACGAACATTTCTTTGTACCTGGCGATCTAGCACCTCGGGATGATCTGTCTCCATGATTATATTCGCTATGCTGATCTGCTCCCGTTTCATCTTACGGTACTCTACGACCGGGAACTGATCTGATGTTCATACTAACCTGGCTTATGGCTCTGTGACGATCACGCCTGAAATTACCAAGTGTTACTGTTTATGGCTGTGTATTGGAACATCCAAATCCTGCTTTCTCCTCCTGCTGTGCTTTCTGCTGCTTGCTATCAACGCTACCACACCTGCCTGTCCTACTGGCTCCATTGTGCTGTGCTGCTTCTACACTGCTATCAGCTAAGTATCATTCACTATTTTAGCGCTTTGAGTACTGAGAAAAGCACTATATAAATGTAATGAATTATTATTATTTATTATTAAACACTAAAGTACAAAAACGAAGTAGAAAGTAACACTAAACCGCAACACCGCTGGGAACACCGGCACACCGCGTCTACTAAACACTAAGAAACATTAAGTAGAAACACTAAAGGAAAAAATACTATTCAGTAAGTACTGTGTCTACTAAACAGTAAATCAGTAAAGGAGAAAGGACTAAACACTAAGGAAAAAGAACGGCAAGACCATGTCAGCTGCGGAGCTCAGCTCGGAGCGAAATGAAGTGAATGAAATGAGGTGAATGGGAGGGGAGATGATCAAGTGACTCCAACACCTGCCTTAACTCTCCATCCCTTCACAAACACACAAACACAGTCTCTCGGATCCCAACTCTCCTTTATATACAGTATATAGAAGATAAGTAATCAAAGTTTGTTCGAAGTAAAACAGAAGGTTAGTACATTAAGGAAGATAAGGGTTCAATCAATTCTTTTCCAAGACAGTTTAATGAAACAATAGTAAACATTTTCATAACAGATTATCACAGACATACTGTAAATCAACCAGATAAAAGGGATAATCACAGAATACTTTGAAATAAAATAGAGACAAATTAAAAACAAAAACAACCTTAAGACAGCTGTGCATAAATGAATGCCCGCAAACCTTAATGAACTGAAGCAATGTTGTAAAGAATTCCTCCACAACGATGTATACAAGACTGATAAAAATCAAACAAACAAAAAATGATTACTTCAACTTACTGCTGCTAAAGGTGGTTCTACAAGCTATTGAATCATGGGGTGTACTGTACTTAAGTTTTTCACACATGGCTTCTCCATTTTGACTTCATTTTTGTTAAATAAATAGTGACACATGGAATCTGTTGTGTGTTGTTTTAGATACGAGGTTAGATTTAAATAATTTCAGAACCTAGTATGGACCAGATGTGTTTTTTATGTCCTGATACATAAAACCATACATATATATTTTAGCATTAAATGGGTAACAGCAGACCAATAGCATGTAATGTGCATTTCTCCACTTTCTAATTGATTGCACAGGTTTTTGGGCATTAAGAATCTGAAATTTGTCACTGACTACAGGTAAAATAACCCTTAAAGTGCTACAGTGAGGTCTGGAGATCTAAAAGCTCACTGACTCTGCCACAGTTAAAAGGCTAGGTGAACTCCTGACATTAATGGCACCCAAGACCGAGTCAGCATTTCAAAAAGAAAATGCACATCTTTTGAAAAGGATAGAAGTCTGTCAGTCTTTCTTTTGGGGAAAAAAATGAAACCAATCAAAACTACAACTAGGCTATTCCAGAAAGTGATGTATACAAATAAGGAATCCACTAAGGTAAGTGATGCCATCCAAATAAGAGAGAGGGTGCTGTAGAAATGGAGAAGACAGGAGCTTCAACTCAAATGACATTGTTCATTTGTTAACAGCACATTTCCATATTGTGCAAACTTGTGTGACATTTCTTTTGAAACTCTGGATGCTCCAATTAAACTTTTTTTTAGGGCTGATGCCAATCACAGATTTAATGTTACTAGAACTGTCAGATCCCAAAAATAACACTAAGCTCCTACATAACCAGCCATGTAAAAATCTTCTCTGTTGCATTAAAGTGATATTTCGGTAAGTAAAATTCAGACCACAGATGTTACCTGTTCATTTTTTATTTAAGTACTGAAAACAAGCTTGCTCACTGCTCACACACTTAATTTCTGCTAAAGATATGTCTTCTTTTCTTACACGCTGCTGTTCCTCTCCATACACAGCACAACTCCTCAGATTCACTTTTCTTAGTTTATTACCTCACTTTCTTTAATTTAACAGCCAATATTTCTGTCTTTGCTCTCTCTAAAAGTGTGCTATTGGTTTACAGAAAATCTGGCAACAAAATGACATTATTCCTTTACTGCGGTAATACCTTATGTAAGATAGTACTATCAGCTAAATTATCTATCACTTATCAAGATTTGGGATGAAAATCAGCTGTTTTTGATCAGTAGCTTGATCAGAGCCAAGCGCTACCTGCAAATTGCAAACCTGTACTGGCATTCCTAACCATCCATTTCACACGACTGAGATAAAGTACATCTCCTCTTTTGGGTATAAGCAGCTCTTGAATACATGTGTCAAACACCAATTAGAAACATAACTCAACTTGGAATCACCTTGGAATCACCTACACCCTCCATCCTCTTTGAGGTGCATACAGTGCACACATTTAAATCGAATAAAAATCAAAGTATAAGAAATTTTAGGGGCAGAAAGCCCCTATGCCAGTATTAGTTATAGCATTGTCAACAAAGTGGAACAAGCAGCTAGTAATTTTGAGGAAATACAAATTTTAGAATTGTCAATGTGATATGCTAAAGATAATTATTCAACAATTAGTATGTCAAACACATTACATTATTTACCATCTATGTTTTGTCACAATATAGTTTCAGAGATTAAGAACATGAAAATACAATTACTGCAAATGCAAACATATGAAAGAGAAAGAAAATACAGTACATGTAAGCAAGAGGTCAGCAGAGGCTGATGAAAACAAAAAAAAAAAAAAGTGTGTATCATCTTAATTTAAAATAAAAAAGCCAATATAATCTATACTGCATATGCTGGAACAATCCACAGGTTTCATTAAGAGAACTACAGTTAAAAACACTTATGGAATGTCTACAACTTTTACCAAAACAAACCTTTCAGTAATTAACTGGTCAACCCATCTCTTTTTTCTTTTCCAAAATATTTGCAGCCGCATTTAAAAAAAAGAAAAAAGAAAAATCTTGAAATCAAAACATTTCTTGACATGCGAAAAAAGTATCTCTTCCAATACAAGTTAGAAGCAGGTGTGCTCAAGGAATGTGCAAGCCTTGTAGCCCTCAATGTTTTGACTTCAGTAGTTAGGTCGTAGAACCATCTCAATGAATTTCCGTGTTTCAGGTGCCAAAGGATATCTTACCAGCATTGAGCAAAATGGTAAACACAGGCCTGGATAGGACTCTAGTCAATCACAGGGACTGCTCACACACCCAATTTGTAATTGCCAATTAACATAATCTAACTTTAAAAAAAGTAATTAATTTCTTCTTTGCTTGAGTATGCCTGGCTATTGTTATTTTCATAAAATGGAACTTGCAAAGCAATTCAGTTATGAAAAATTTTACTGAATAAAGGAAGTGAAAAGCAAACTTTACTACAAGCTGTTGTTTCAGTACCTTGTATTGTGGGATGAGATTGCTGTCAGTAGCAGCTATTGGATGGAGTGGGGGGGAGGAAAACAAACATGTTGGTGTAACTGTTGTCATGGTAAAATTGAAACAGTAAACTAATTCATTGTTCATTGCTTCACATAGTAGTTTTAAAACTTGCAAATTCATCAATGCTTTTCATGGGAGATTTTGAAATTTTAAAACTGTACAGCACGATCTGTTTAAGATAACTCAATGAAAACTGAACTGTCTTGACAAATTTCTTTAAAAAATTCAGGGGGCCAAGTTGTTTCATGTGGACAGAGAAATGAACAGACAGACATGAATATCACAATAGGTGCTTTATGCATTAAAGAAACACATAAAATGTCAGAAAAGGTGAAGTTAAGTCAAATATAAGAAAACATTCTTACCTGCATTAAAGCAGCAGTAATGGAATTGCATTCCAGAGAAACATAAAAATAAAAAAGAAGAAAACAATTAGAAACTGGCTTTCTTTAGTGTAAAACACATTTCAAAAGAACAATTACTTCACATGTACATTTCTTAAAACTTGCATTCCTGATATCTAAACGATGTTCACCCAAATATACCAAATTTAAAAAGACCGCAGATTAATTTCTACAAAAGGATAAAAAAACACACCTTTAAAAACTAGTACCTGAAGTACTTTTTCAAAGTATAGGTGAAGTAACTGTCTTGGATCTTATCAAAAATGCAGATTTCAATGTAAAAAAACCATGAACCAAACAAAGACAGGAATGCATTTTCCTTACAAAAGAAAGATCCTTAAGTCATTTTTATGCTATTGACTGGGTGACAGTGCCCTCTAGTGGGTGAGATGGTTAAAACAAAATAAAAGTACAGTACAGGTATCTGGGAGAATCAGTTCTGATTGTACACTGAAAATCCATGCAAAACAATCAAACAAGCTCTGGACACATGGCTACTTTAGATAAGTCCGAAATGTGCTATTTATTACTAATATATGGGCATGTCCAAACAGGGCCATTTAAATTAAAATGTTTATCTGGTAGCTTATATTTCAAATAAATATTTAACAGCTTTAGCCACACGTATTAATAAAAATCTGTATTTAGAAGTATAAATAATACTACAGTAATACAAAGCACTTTAAGACTTAGTATTAAGAGTTAAGAATGGTTTGCAAGATGGTCACACCTTACAAGCTGACATTTAAAAGATCTTCTATCATTGTTCTTAAATTATTCCAAACATACTTAACTGTCTGATCATATTTTCAATAATTCAGTTCAGATTAATTTCCAAAAGATATGATATTTGGGTGGTAAAGTTAATAGTGCTGTTAAAGGATTCCTCACACTAGGTTTATGTCATGCACCCAATCACTATATGGATTGTACACTTAAGTAGTGCCTGCACCAGCAATACAATGAAACCCTAGCCAGGGATGGTTTACGTTCTTCACCAAATATCAAGATAGGCACTGGTCCCTACGACCCTGAATTAAGTGGATTGAAACTTTTACACTATTTAAATACTCCTTGTAAAGAAAAACAAACAATATCACACTAAGAATTTTTATTTTGGTTTGTTGCTAGAGAATATTAACAATCTTTTAAAATATTAGTTCATCAGCGTTAACTATTATTTAATGTACGACAAATGTATTGATGAAAAATAGCAGGGCTTGCAAAATTTCAAAATCCCTGGTAGCCCCTCGGGAAGGCACTCTTCAGTTTTTGGTAGCCCAAAATAAATTTAAGTAGCCCGAATAAAAAAGATTATTTTTAATGTATAATATTGTAAAGGAAACAAAACATCAATCAGAAAATTGTTAAAACACAAATTACAACAACTGTATAAAAATTACAATCATCAACTCAAATATTTGGTTCTAATTGAACAGAAATATCTATGAACTTGTAAGAACTGTGTAGAACATGAATCAGTCTGTCTCAGATTCTGAATCTGAAATTTCCACTGAAGTCACGGATGAGAAAATGCCACTCGACGTTGAGGGCATAGCATCTCCTTCATCAGCTTTCTCTTCCTGTGCATCGGCCTCCATTTCACTGCTCTTTGTTCTTGTCGGGGTTTTAAGATCCAGGTGTCTTGAACCTTTTCCAGAAAACATCCAGAAACGAATTGACTTGTCAGGGCAAAAAGATTCAACTGTTTCCCCATTAATGGAGAGTTGCATGCAGTCATTCAGTGTTTCAGGGTGTAGAGAGGTACGATGTGTTGTCTTCACTCGGTTCATGCAAGAAAATCCTCTCTCACAGATGGCTGTTGATGGACTAAGTCTCAGCATTAATTTCACCAGCAACAACATATGAGAAAGGTGTTCTGGATTCTCAGAGAGGAGATCTCTGTACAAGCAATCAACTACCTTGCTACCCCGGTGTTCTGCAAGCCACATTTTTAGATCCATCCATTCTTGTGGAATTTTCTCTTTCTCTTCCTCATCTAGCAAACTGGCAAAATGTGTGACAAGATAATCCACCTCTTCATCCCCATAATTTGCCAGCTCTTCTCTGGGGTAGGGAAGAGTGGAAGGGTCAAAAAACCTTGAAACAAGAGAGAGGCTTTTCACGCAGATTTTTAAATCTGTTGTCCATGTACTTGACCGTGTTGTCAATGATCTTCTGAATCTCTGCACCAAAGGTGTCTTTGTCTGTACCCTCACCTCTTCTAGCAGGTCGCTGACTTTTTGTGAGCGGAGTTCCACAGTAGCAAATGCTACCATCCTCATTTGCTGTGAACTTTGTGTCCAAGGTTTTCTGGTATTGTCCTGGTTTTGTTTTTAGGCTGAGTAAGCGTGATGTGGTGCTCTCAACTAACTGATTTGTTCGTGTGATGTTTAGGTTATCATGCTGAAAATCAGTACAGCACTTGGATAACATGGTACTGTAGTCCAACATGAAATGCAGGAAGCGAACAAATTTCTCAGTCTTCATCTCCTGCACCACCCCCTTAGCTTTGGCTGCATCCTCGGACTTGATATCACTTCCTCCTGCCATGTTCTCCATATGAACAACAGTTGGAGAGTAATTTTTTTCCACAGCTTTCAGACATCTCAGCCGGCTTGGAAGCCACCGTGTGCTCTTCAGGTCACTGAAATGTGCCAGTTTCTCATTTAGCAGTTCACTTATTTCTGTCAGTTCTCTTCACTTCTTTGGGGAATAGTAGTACATCTTAAAGATGGTTTTCAGTGTATCTTCAAATTTCACCACGTACTCGCAGCCTTTCACGCTATCCAGCACGGCTAGCTCTAATTTGTGTGCCACACAGTGGATTGTTATGATGTGGGGTATCCTCTGTTTCAGTCTCCCAGCTACTCCTGTTTTCTCACCCATCATCACTGCAGCACCATCAAAATTTGCACACACTACTTTCTTTTTCCATGTGTCTTCTCTGATACCCATTGGTGTTCACTGCTTCATCAATAGCCTCTAAAATACCTGCAGCATTTGCATTCTTGACTGGCTGACATTTGATCATGTATGTGGATATGTCACCATTATCTCTCACATACCTGACATGAACCAACTCCTGTTCTATTATACCAGTGTCTGTACTGCCATCTGCAAGAATGGATAAGAACCTGCTTTCTTGAATTTCCTTTTCGATCTGGTCTCTTGAAATTTGTGCTATTGCTCCAATAAACTCTCTGCAAGCATGGTCATTGAGGTAAGTGGAACCAAGATCTAGGCCATTTGCTTTTTGAAGTTTGCAAAGACTGCTAAATTTTGCCAATGGTAGTTCACTCCTTGCAACATAGTACGCTGTTCTAAACAGCTTTTTCAGGACTTCTTGTTGTGCTTGGTTTGTTTTTAGTATGTTTTTTGCAATTGGTGTTTGTTCTGGGAAAGATGCTGCAGACTAAGCACCAATGCATTTCTTGTGATGCAGAGATTTCTCATGGGTTTTGATAGGGTCTTTCCTAAAATTACTGGTCCCAGTAACAAAGGCGCTGGTCGAGTCAGAAATCGAGGGAAACTCACGACACACCTGGCAGAACATTATGTTATTTAGCTTGTCATATTCCAGCCACAGAAATTCTTTTGTCCATGAAACCAAAAAGCTGCGCTTTCTTTTTGCCTCATAGTCCGATTTGTCATAACTTTTCCGCTTTGTGGTAGGCTTTTCTTTGGCTGTCCCTTCTTCACCCTGACCTGTCTTATTTGGCTCAGCAGAACTAAAATACCTGCGTAAATCCATCTATTTTTACACACGCACACACATAACGATCAGCGATTTTTTAAATTCTCTGCGCAATCAACCTCTATCACATGTTTAAGCTTGCTGCGGGAGATTTCACTTGTCACATTTGAATAGTAAGCCAATGAGTGATAAGACGATGTCAGAGGAATTGGTGCGCAATTAATCCGTCACTGACCAATCAGTACTCCCGCTCTCTATACACAGTTCGCGCGATCGCAAAGTGAAAGTAAAAAAACAAGCGCGAATTCAAACGCTATTTCAATATTTCACATATTGACAGTGGCTCATCGATGCCCGTAAATGACATAATTACCCAGCTACAGTGGTGTGAAAAACTATTTGCCCCCTTCCTGATTTCTTATTCTTTTGCATGTTTGTCACACAAAATGTTTCGGATCATCAAACACATTTAACCATTAGTCAAATATAACACAAGTAAACACAAAATGCAGTTTTTAAATGATGGTTTTTATTATTTAGGGAGAGAAAAAAATCCAAACCTACATGGCCCCTGTGTGAAAAAGTAATTGCCCCCTTGTTAAAAAATAACCTAACTGTGGTGTATCACACCCGAGTTCAATTTCCGTAGCCACCCCCAGGCCTGATTACTGCCACACCTGTTTCAATCAAGAAATCACTTAAATAGGAGCTGCCTGACACAGAGAAGTAGACCAAAAGCACCTCAAAAGCTAGACATCATGCCAAGATCCAAAGAAATTCAGGAACAAATGAGAACAGAAGTAATTGAGATCTATCAGTCTGGTAAAGGTTATAAAGCCATTTCTAAAGCTTTGGGACTCCAGCGAACCACAGTGAGAGCCATTATCCACAAATGGCAAAAACATGGAACAGTGGTGAACCTTCCCAGGAGTGGCCGGCCGACCAAAATTACCCCAAGAGCGCAGAGACGACTCATCCGAGAGGTCACAAAAGACCCCAGGACAACGTCCAAAGAACTGCAGGCCTCACTTGCCTCAATTAAGGTCAGTGTTCACGACTCCACCATAAGAAAGAGACTGGGCAAAAACGGCCTGCATGGCAGATTTCCAAGACGCAAACCACTGTTAAGCAAAAAGAACATTAGGGCTCATCTCAATTTTGCTAAGAAACATCTCAATGATTGCCAAGACTTTTGGGAAAATACCTTGTGGACTGATGAGTCAAAAGTTGAACTTTTTGGAAGGCAAATGTCCCGTTACATCTGGCATAAAAGGAACACAGCATTTCAGAAAAAGAACATCATACCAACAGTAAAATATGGTGGTGGTAGTGTGATGGTCTGGGGTTGTTTTGCTGCTTCAGGACCTGGAAGGCTTGCTGTGATAGATGGAACCATGAATTCTACTGTCTACCAAAAAATCCTGAAGGAGAATGTCCGGCCATCTGTTCGTCAACTCAAGCTGAAGCGATCTTGGGTGCTGCAACAGGACAATGACCCAAAACACACCAGCAAATCCACCTCTGAATGGCTGAAGAAAAACAAAATGAAGACTTTGGAGTGGCCTAGTCAAAGTCCTGACCTGAATCCAATTGAGATGCTTAAAAAGGCGGTTCATGCTAGAAAACCCTCAAATAAAGCTGAATTACAACAATTTTGCAAAGATGAGTGGGCCAAAATTCCTCCAGAGCGCTGTAAAAGACTCATTGCAAGTTATCGCAAACGCTTGATTGCAGTTATTGCTGCTAAGGGTGGCCCAACCAGTTATTAGGTTCAGGGGGCAATTACTTTTTCACACAGGTATGTAGGTTTGTAGGTATGTAGGTTTGGATTTTTTTTCTCCCTAAATAATAAAAACCACCATTTACAAACTGCATTTTGTGTTTACTTGTGTTATATTTGACTAATGGTTAAATGTGTTTGATGATCAGAAACATTTTGTGTGACAAACATGCAAAAGAATAAGAAATCAGGAAGGGGGCAAATAGTTTTTCACACCACTGTACATTTGCGAAAGAATGCAAAAGCATTGACATATATTTTTCCTTCCTATGATAGCCCGACGGGCAGGGCTGAGATAGATTTTGGTAGCCCGACTGGAAGACACAATAGCCCCGGGACGTCAGGCTAGCGATTTTGCGAGCCCTGAATAGCACACAATGTAAACAATATATAAAGTTAAAAAGAGGCCATATACACTGTTATAGGACAATGGGTTTCCTGTAGGAGAACAATGTTCGTTACTAATTACGTTGTTTCACACTGAAATTTATTTAGCCATCTACTTGAAATATGTCAAGTCATTTAATTTAAAACAATGAAATAAAATGAACACATTAATGATTCATTTTGGATATGCTGAGTTATGGAAAGCAAAACAAATCTGAACAATTCTGAATCTGGTTTTTATATCATAGGGAAAACTTTTTCCACTGCTGGGCACTTTCAAACCAAGTCACTTATACTAGGCTAATTTACAGTCAATTAAACTAAAATGCAAGCAAGTTGTATAAAAAAAGATTATGGATCTTCATGTTTCAAGATATAGTAGAAGACAGATTATCTGAATGTCAGACAAACCACTACAACCACCACCCCAACCAATAAAGTGTCTAATTTTAGTGCAGTGTTTGTAATGCTAAGGAATTAACCTTTCCACTTAACGGATTTGTTTCCAATTACTTATTCAAAAATATTCGCAATATATCTAATAATTGTATTCTTCACAAAATTGCAGCAAAAAAAATGTTCTGTGTATGATTTTATGTTTTTAAAGTTGTTTGGGGTGAAAAGCAAAGAATATTGCCCTCCAAGGATTATTCTGCAGCCTGTACTTCCAATGTCATCCGATCTTCCACAGGCAATCTTATCTGCCTCACAAATTCACTCCATCAATTTGGCCTTGCATTGCTCATTTCAGGTCAGAGGAAACATTGCCCAACTCCTTAAGTTGATCCAAGAAAGGATGCTTCTGGAGGTTCACAAGCAGCCAATCTCAGCTCAATGGATATTAACAGAGAAGCAGCACCCAGAAAAATGCATGCAGGTAGATGATCTCTATTCAAGCCAGCCGTTCCATGCTCTGCAACAGAATTTCCCCAAGATTTTGAACATTGAGAAAAAGGCTGCAGATGACTAGAAAAATATATGTAGTAATAGACAAAAACTTAAATAGCTTGGTGTAGGCAACTGTTTCAGTGCAGTTTTATAGAGAGGAGTTTCATAGACTCCTCATCCTGTCACAAATAGTGAGCCACGCAAACCCTGCAAAGGAACCTCAATTTCAGTCAGTTTACTTACAAACTCCTTCTTTCTGCCACTACCAAAACTCATGACCATTAGACTAAAATGGGGATATGTGGAAGGATATGCATATCAACAGTTTAATTTTGTGCTTCTGTTTCACTACCACAGTCCAGTACAATGTTTGCAAATTACTCTCTCTGCACTGATTTGTTGACCAGTCCCCTCATTCATAAGCAAGACACCAAGGTAATGTAACTTGAACGGATCCATCTGGTGCAAAATACTCACTCCTTAGCTATAGAGAACATGCCACTCTTTACAAGGAGGGATAACCACAGATTTGGGATATGCTAATTCACATCTCAACTACATCACATTGTTCGAGTGTGCCCCGGAAATCAGTCTGATATAGCCAAGAAGTCATTATCATCTGGAAACAGCAGAGATGGAATAAAGAGATACTGCTGTTAAAGAGAATGAACAACCTCTCTGTGAAAAAAAAGACACTCATGCATGGGTAAAAAAATAAATAAAATCCGGATTACATACGGTATTATTAATAAAAAAAAAACAGTCCCAAGAGTCATAAAACTGTTCAGTATGTGTAATTAGTTAATGTTTATTTCTATTTAGTTGAAACTTGGTAAAACTAAAAGTTAAAAATAAATATACTGTATATGTTTCTTCAAAATGTTTATTTACAAGCCATTTCCTAAATCAACTGCTTTTAATAATACTTTGCTTAAAATAACTAAATGTCTAATTTCACTTTGTTTCATGTAAACTGGGTACTCTCATCTATGTTTGACTATCCAAACTATTTGGTTAACCAAACCAGTATTCAACCCAATTAGTTATTATTGATGTCCTACTGTTTTATTAAAAGCTTGCAGTCAACAAACTAACCACATCATCTGCACATTGTTCTAGTGTGCCCTGGAGATCAGTCTGATATGGTCAAAAGGTCATATTAATTGTCTGAAAACAGCAGTTATTAAATATAAGTTCTATATTTTTTAAGTCTAAGTTACTTCTTCACTCATATGGTATATATACATTTGGCACACAAAACTGCATTATAAAGTTAAGCATTTTCTATAAAGTAAAAAATATACTGCATTTTTCCTGCACTGACTACAGTGGAACCTCGGGTCACGACCGTAATTCGTTCCAAAAGTCTGGTCGTAACCTGATTTGGTCATGACCCGAAGTAATTTCCCCACATAGGATTGTATGTAAATACAATTAATCCGTTCCAGACTGTACGAACTGTATGTAAATATATATTTTTTTAAACATTTTTAAACACAAAAATATACACAGAATACACAGCGTAATAGTAAACTAAATGTAAAAACATTACATTGAGTAACACTGAGAAAACCTTGAACAGAGAAAAGTAACATTGCAAGAATTCACGCTATAGCCTTACGAACCGCTCGCTGTAAACACTTTTTTTAATGAGTTTTAAGCACAGGGAAAAAAAAAGAACATTTGAAAAATCTGTAATTTAATAAACAACCAAGAAAAGCAACACTGCAATAATGCACACTACGAAACAAAAAATAAACATTTGAAAAATCCGTAATACAAAAACTAACCATAAACTAATCTTGCATGAGTTGAGTGCTAGCATGAAGAAAGTGAGGAGGAACTGGGTGGAGAGGAGATTACAGTTTTGAGGTAAAGTCTGTGACGATGCAAGTTCGCTACATGCTCCCATCTCGCTTCCGGGAGCCCTTAAACACGTCACCGTCGGTAATGTTATCAATGAGCATGACAGTGTGGCACTACAATGGAGCAATCGGATGGTGCAAAAAGTACCAAGTGCTTTTATTAAAATCAACAAAACAACAATCAAAAACAAAGTCCAAATTAAATAAAGTGCAGTGCTTTCAGAATCCAATAAATAAATGATCCCATAAAAACAGAAGTGAAGTGGAGGTTAAAATCCAATAGAAAAAAGTCTTTATTAAATAAAATGAGGTTAAAACAATAATTAATAATTATTGCATAGTATGAATGTAAAAATACGTAAACATACCCACCCACTTTTTTTTTTTTTTTTTTTTATTAAATAAAATGAGGTTAAAACAATAATTAATAATTATTGCATAGTATGAATGTAAAAATACGTAAACATACCCACCCACTTTTTTTTTTTTTTTTTATTAAATAAACAGATTTGTCTAAATAATGCTGGAACCATTCTCATACAATGTTTTAACAGAACCACAACCTCAGGGCTAAAAACCACAAAGCAATTAGTAAAAATGTGTGGTGCCGACTCATCAACTCCACATTGTCATCTTGTTAGTCGGCAGATGGCAGGCAAAGACCTTTAGTTTTCTGACTTACTATAGCACTATTTTTACCCATACTATAGCACTATTTTTACCCAATCTAGTTTTGCGTCTCAGAATTGACCAATCTTGCCAGCTCTATCTAAAAAACTAACCAAATCTAGCAAGGCCCTGGTTGCACAGTATTTTCCTGTGCAACTTCAAATTAGTCCATACAAATAATTTAAGTGTGGTTGTACCCTATTTTGGCACAAGTACCCTATGACTATGACCTGGACAAGCAGGTTAGAAAATGACTAGATGACATGTACTAATACAGAAAACGCAGAGGTCATTCTTAAACTCACACCAGTGATATTTCAGTTCTGATATTAATTGTAGTTTTAGTTTTTATTTTCTTTTATAAAATTAATTTTTATTTTGTTCTGTTTAAAATTTTAGTTTAGGCCTTTTCACATAATATTAGTAGTACAATTTTAGTTTTTTTTTTCTGTTGCAAGAGCACAAATGCTGGCCTACACATATTTCAATGCAAGTTATGCTTCGGTCAACAAAATACATTCACAGTTCATAGCACCGTTAAGCACAGCTTGACTATCGATGATAAAACAGATTAAGTAGCCTAATAGTATAGTCACCAAGATCAAATGCTTCAACCTAAGAAACCAGTCTGTGCAAGCATGTTGCTGTTAAGCTTTAAACAAGCAAGCATTTCGAGAGATTTGTTCATGTTGCAACGATGTCCATTGCACAGACAGCCACACAGTGAAAATGTTCACTTGATGAACGCCTGTAATGCAGGTGCACAGACAAGGTCCTCTGCCACTGGCGCCAGCAGATTGTATGTTGACGACTTCTGCTGCCAGTACTGAAGCAGTGACTTGCGGCGAGGTACTGACCCCTTCAGAGTCAGAATTACAAATATATGAACCCAAAAGTGTAGCTTATTCACTATTCAACTGGCAGCATGCACATTGACTACTGGTTATATTTCCTATCACATCAACATTCTTTACACACAGATAGGTAAGGTACATATTTGGCGAAGAAAGAATGTTGCATGTACAGCTGCGAGAGAGAGTGGAGATAGCGCATTTGCTCTACATCCGCCATGTGTTCTAAATTTGCGGTGGCAATTTCACAATTCATACTCATTCAATACAAATGAAAGTACAGGAAAAAAAAAACAGATTTCAATTTTGACCTTAACTGAAATATTTAGTTGTCTTGAAAAGCTTTTAATTCTGATGCTTTAATCAATTTTAATACAGACTGTTCAACAAAAGGATAACAAGAAAAACAAAAGAATATTTTATTTAAAGTTAAAATTTAGTTTTTAAATATTGGATTTTTTTTTCTTAGTCTGGTCCCATTTTTTATAAAATTGAAAATTGTTTATGGTCATTTGTAAATGAAGTCCATGTACCTATCCTTCTCCATGAAAATCTCCGTCACTTTCTTGTAAAAGTTCTCCTTGTTTTCCTTTAGTTTTAAGTGTCTGAATCTTCCATTTTGGCAGTCAGTCGGAACAAAAAATAAAAATAAAGGGACCGCTGTAATGCACTTGACTCTGATATCGCTAACTTACTGGTGCCTACAGCCTCTGCGTAGAACAGCAGCAACAAGCACCTGTTGGGCTCATATACGCCCCCTTCCGTGTGGCACGGTACTGTCTGCCTCACCTTGTGCCTTTTCACTGTGGTTTTGTGCAATCAGCAAGACTAAATATGTCACACATATTCATTAAAGATATTAGCCAGACTTTGGAATGTCAGGGTGTATAATAAACGTGTGTGTAAACATTATATTGGTGACATACAGAGAGAGAGCAACAGGCACGCACCAATTGCATGCATCAACCCATTGTGTGAGGGAAAGTGCAGTCCTGCACTGAAATTCTGAGATTCTTTTCTTCTTCTTGCACGCAACATTTGCTTTTATTATCATCTGTGCTGTAATTAAAGTATTTCCACACATTACTTTCTCACTTTCTACCCATAAACATCTGTGCAAAACTCGCCATCGTCAACCACACATGCTTACTGCTTCAACCCGACAAACCAAATGTGCTCAAACAAGCAACGGTCCTTTAAGGAAGCTGCACCACGTGACTATAGAAATTCCAAGTTACAAGCATAGTAAACAGCGCAATGTAACTAAACGCTCAGGGTGACCTACAAACAACCCCTCTGCACGACGAAAATGCTATTGTTTATCATTTTTACTCAATTTTCGTTCTCGTTTTAGTTCATTCACATATCACCAATTTTTATTTTTATTTAGTTTTCTCTGTTTGCCTTCATTTCAGTTCTCATTCTTGTAAAATGAAAAACAATATTTCTAGTTCTCATTATGAAAATATTACCGACTCTCACACACACACACACTAGATACTGCCATATACACACATATACACATACACAAATATATATAAAATCCAACATCTGTCTGTCCAGTTTTTTATGAGAGAACTACTTAACAATAATAATTCATTTTATTTATATAGCGCCTTTCCCATGCTCAAGGCACTTACAGAATATAATAAAGAACGGCAGTGTATACAGTATATAGCATTGTACAAACCAGATAAATAAATAAAGAAGATTAAGACAGTGAATTCTGGAAAAAAAAAACAGACAACATAATTGATGGTCTAGCACACACACACACAGGTTACATTAGCATCTTGACAGAGATGTAAACTGAGAGAAGGGTAATAAAGTCAAGCAGAGCTAAAAGCCTTCCTGAACAGATGAGTTTTGAGTTGTTTTTTTTTTTGTTTTTTTTTAAAAAGAATTCGTGGAGTCAGCTGACCTGATTAATTTCGGTAGGTCATTCCAGAGTCTGGGCGCTATACAGCTGAAGGCCCTGTCACCCATGGAGTGTAGATTAGTGTGGGGTACAACAAGATTGCCAGAATCAGAGGACCTTAGTGAGCGGGCAGGCACATAGTGATGGAGAAAGTCACTGATATAGTTTGGCGCGAGGTTATTTAAGGCTTTGTAGGTTATAAGTAGGATTTTATATTCGATTCTGTAAGACACAGGGAGCCAGCGAAGACGCAGCAGGATGGGTGTGATGTGCTCGCTGCTGCTGGTTCGAGTAAGGACTCTTGCAGCTGACTTTTGAATAAGCTGGAGCTGTAATAGAAGATCAGAAGGGACACCTGCCAGTAGGGAATTACAATAATCGATGCGGGATGTGATAAAAGCATGGACAAGTTTCTCAGCATTAGAGAAGGAGAGGAAGGAGCGAACACGTGATATGTTACGGAGGTGAAAGTAAGAAAGTTTCTTAATGTGATTTATGTAGGCGGAATATGAGAGGGAGGAATCAAAAATGACACCAAGATTTTTTTTACAGTAGAGGCAGGTCTGATGAGATCACCGCCAAGATAGACTGGGAAGGAGCTCATTTTATTAAGTTGCATTTTAGTCCCAATTTGCAGGAGTTTAGTTTTATTGCAATTTAATTTTAAAGAGTTTTGCTCCATCCAGGTTTTAAATTTCACTAAGGCAGGTTGTGAGCTGAGAAAGTTCTGATGAAGTTCCACTTTTAACATTGAAGTAGAGCCGAGTATCATCTGCATAAAAATGATAACCCAGTCCATAGCTACGGATAATATGGCCAAGGGGAAGCATGTAAATACAGAAAAGCAGAGGACCGAGGACAGAGCCCTGAGGAACTCCTTGTGTGACCGGCGCTGCGCTGGATCTGCTGTTGCCAAGACTAACAAACTCTTGCCTATCAGTCAGATAGGACTTGAACACCACTGGAGGGCAGTGCCAGAGATACCCAGCATGTTCTCCATTCTGGACAGTAGGATGTCATGTCTGACCGTGTCAAATGCTGCACTGAGGTCTAACAGAATTAATATGCTGGTTTGTTCAGAGTCTGCTGCCATAAGCAAATCATTGGTTACCCGTAGCAGAGCAGTTTCACAGCTGTGCCGCGCCCTGAAACCAGACTGAAAGGGTTCCATCAAATTATTAGAGGTTAGGTAATTGGTGAGTTGGGAAGCTACAACACGCTCAAGAACTTTTGACAGGAAAGGTAAGTGGGAAATAGGCCGGAAATTGTTAAGATTGTCAGCATCAAGACCAGACTTTTTTAACATTGAGGTTACAGAAGCACTTTTAAAAGTGAGCGGCACAGAGCCAGTGTCAAGGGATGAGTTTATTATTGTTGTAACAGTCGGGATTATGGCATGAAGGCAGGATTTAAGTAGTGTGGTGGGGATGGGGTCCAGTACACAATTAGTCGGCCTCATCTTACAAAGCAGGTTATTAACAAACACAGATGTGACTGGTGAGAACTTGGAGAAGGAGCTGGATGGAGTGGGAAAACATGGAGAGATATAAACAGATGATGTATTTATGTTAGTTGAATTATTTAGATCATTAATTTTGTTATGGAAAAAGTGGAGGAATTCCTCACAGACTTCAGTAGAAGAGGTAGTTGGGCCAGATGCGGGTTCGAGTAGTTTATTAACTACAGAGAACAAAACCCTTGGGTTATCATGGCCACTTTCTATTATTCTGCCGTAATGGGTATTCTTGGCAGAAGTTAGTGCTTCTCTGTAAGCTCTTTGGTGGTCAGAGAAAGCCTGGACGTGCACGGTAAGGCCAGTCTTACGTGACATTCTCTCAAGGCGTCGGCCAGCTGCTTTCATAGATCGCAATTCTGAGTTATACCAAGGAGATGAACATTTAAATGAAACCTCTATGTTTTAAAAGAGCTGTTTTATCTAATGCTGAATGAAGGGCTGAGTTATAGTGGTCAACAAGACTATCTAGTGTTGATGGAATAGCTGAAGACAGTAAAAGATCAGAAATGGATCCAGAAAGGACAGAGGGACAGATATTTTTAAGGTTTCTGTAAGAAATTTGTCGTTTACAGGTAAGAGGAGGGAAAGGCAGTGAAACAGTGAAAAATACTGCTTTATGGTCAGAGAGTCCCAAATCAGTGCTGTAAATGTTGGCAACAGATAGTCCAGAAGTGCAGATCAGATAAATATATGACCGCCAGAGTGGGTTGGAAAATCTACATGTTGTGTCAAGTCAAAAGAGTCCAGGAAGGATAGGAATTCATTTCTCAGTTTAGATGTGGGGGTGTCAATATGGATGTTGAAATCACCAAGAAGGATAATTCTCTGAGAGTAAGAGCTTAGGTGGGTCAAAAGTTCAATCAGATCGGATAAGAAGGATGCATTGTATTTTGGGGGACAATAAAGAACAATGAGTGAGACAGGACCTGATTTCGTTATTAGTTTAAGAGCCAGGCACTCAAAAGACAATGGACAGTCAATTGGGATTCGTTTAATGTTTAAGTCTGCTCTGACAATTACTGCAAGCCCACAGCCTTGTCTTGAGCTACTAGGATCTGTGTGGAAAGTGAAACCAATTGGAGTCGCCTCTGTGAGAGACGCAAATTTGTTTGGCTTTTGCCAAGTCTCCGTTAAACACAGAATATCAAGTTTGGTGTCAGTGATGAGTTCCGACAGCACCAATGCTTTGCCGTTAAGAGACCTCGAGTTAAACAGTGCAATATTAGTTAATGAGGCTTCTTTTTGCACAGAGCCGCGATCAGGGTTTATTTCCACATAATGTAAATTTAGCACACTGACACTTCTACTTCCAGGGTCATGAGAAGGACGGCGTATTCCTGAGCAAATGCTGCCGGTGGCCTTTTCATTCGCAGCAAGGCGGTGGCGGCGACCTGACCAGCAATGTATATATTTCGGGCGCTGCAAAATACCGGCGTCCTTTAGGATGTTCCAGTCAGACCATTTGCTCTGGACAAACTGTTTATTAAGAAGGAGTTTGTCATCAGAGTATTTTAGCATGATACTAGGCAATACTTATCTGAATAGTATTAGCAGTAGTATAGTAATAGTAATAGCAGTGGAGAAGCAGCACAGCACAGCGGAACCGGTAGGACAGGCGGGTGCGGTAGCATAGGTGAGAGGCGATAGCAAGCAGCAGAAAGCATAGCAGGAGGAGGTAGCAGGATTTGGAGGTTCCAATACACAGCCACAAACAGTAACGCTTGGTAATTTCAGGCGTGATCACCCCGGAGCCAAAAGCCAGATTAGTATGTACATCAGATCAGTTCCCAGTCGTAGAGTACTGTAAGATGAAACGGGAGCAGATCAGCATAGCGAATTTAATATAATCACGGAGACAGATCATCCCGAGGTCCTAGATTGCCAGGTAGAAAGAAATGTTCGTAGGTTCTCGTCCCGTGATCCACAGACTCAGCTGTTCCCAGTTAAAGTGGAGTCCATAAAATCTTGTAAATATTAAGCCAAATCCATACAATTCGAGTCAGCTGTATCCACGAACTATACGTACAATAAAAGAAATAAAACAAGCTTAAGAAAGTGTAGAATTTAGGCGAATTTTGCGAAAAGTGTTGTTAACGGATTTAGATAAGGTTTTTTTTTATAATTTGCTTGAACATTTCGGTTGATTTTGTGTCTCTTCATCGCACTATGAATCACAGTTCGCTTCCAGGAGCGAAATATTCGCACTATTCCGAGACAAAAGCTGCAGGCCAAGGGGAGGGGGAGGCATGACATCAGGAGTAGGGAGCCGGGCATGGCCCTCCTCACTCACACGCCAGCCTTCATTCAAGTCAATGTACTTCTGCGTTTTGGAGTGTACCTTGACTCCACTCAGCTAGTGATACCCGCTTGTTTATTGAGTTTCAGTTTGTCCTGTTTCAATACTATGCAGGCAAAGCCGTTGGGGACGGCTTTATATATTATGTTATATACTGTGTGCACAATTATTAGGCAAGTGAGTATTTTGACCATGTCATCATTTTTATTTATGTATTCCGACTCTAAGCTGTATAAACTTGAATACTTATTGGATTTAAGCATATCAGGTGATGTGTATTTGTGTAATGAGGGAGGGTATGGCCTAAGGAGATCAACACTCTATATCAAGGTGTGCATAATTATTAGGCAGCTTGTTTTCCTCAGGCAAAATGGGCCAAAAAAGATTTAACTGACACTAAAAAGTAAAAAATTGTAAAAAAAAAAAAAAAAAAAAAAAAAAAAAAAAGTCTTGCAGGGGGATGCAGCAGTCTTGAAATTGCTTAGATATTTGGGCGTGATCACAGAACCATCAAACATTTTGTTGCAAATAATCAACAGGGCCACAAGAAACGTGTTGGTGGCGGGGGGGTAAGTGGTAGCAAATTAACTGCCTAAAATTTGAGAAGAATCAAACGTGAAGTTACCAGGAACCCATTATCCTCCAGTGCTGTCATATTCCAGAACTGCAACCTACATGGAGTGCCCAGAGCACAAGGTGTTCAGTGTTCAGAGACATGGCCAAGGTAAGCAAGGCTGAAACCAAACCACCACTGTACAAAAGACAAAGTTGAAACGTCAAGACTGGGCCAAGAAATATCTGAAGACTGATTTTTCAAAGGTTTTATGCACTGATGAGAGTGGCTCTTGACAGAGCAGATGGATGGGCCCATGGCTGGATCAGTAACGGGCACAGAGCTCCACCTCGACTCAGACACCAGTAAGATGAAGGTGGGGTACTGGTATGGTCTGGTATTATTAAAAATGAGCTAGTTGGACCTTTTCAGGTTTAAAATGGACTCAAAATCAACTCCCAAACCTTCTGCCAGTTTTTAGAAGACAAAGACACTTTTATTCAAGCAGTGGTAAAGAAAAAGTCTATCTTTCTAGAAGATCATGATTTTTATTCAGGACAATGCTCCATCACATGCAACGAAGTACTCTACTGTATGGCTACCCAGTAAAGGCCTTACCAAGATAAAAGAAAAATGACATGGCCCCCCCCTTCCTCACCTGACCTAAAGCCCATCTTAAACGGCAGATTTACAGGGAAGGAAAACAAAACACCTCTCTGAACAGTGTCTGGGAGAGCCTGTGGTTGCTGCTGCACAAAAAGTTGTCAACAGATCAAGAAACTGACAGACTCCATGAATGAAAGGCTTATGACTATTACTGAAAAGAAGAATGGCTATATTGGTCACTGATTTTTTTTTTTTTGGAAATATCAGAAATGCTTATTTGTAAATTTTCAGTTGTTTATTATTCTCACTTTAACTCTTTTAGGGCGGATGTCGACTT
>NC_041397.2:110048051-110055551 GCF_900747795.2 Erpetoichthys calabaricus
TCCTGGGGTCCACTGTGGCTGAACGTTTTTGTTGCAACATTTTTTTTTTTTTTTAAATCGGACTCCTAGTCAAATGAGCTGTTAATTCCCAGTTTCTGTGTTTAAGGGTCAATGTATAGATTACAAAAGCCAAGTTTGGTAACGTTTATTAAGGTGTACTAAGTAGATATATTAGGAAAAGGTAGTCCCATCCCAACTATTTAATAATATTTTCATCACGATTTTCATTCTACTTTTCCAGGTTTTCTGGTTATTTAATCCATTATCTACTAATTTAGTGAGTCTGACGCTGAAGTAGTTGCAGCCTTTCATTATTCAATCTCGATTCCCAGGTGTCTGCTCAGCTGATTATTATTGTCATTATTAGCATACAATGCAGAGTGCAAACTACAAAGAAAAAAAAACAATCAACAGGAAAACAACAAATGAGATTAAGCATTTAAAGCTATAGAAAAAAGTAAAAATATTTCTAGATGTAAACATCACACTGATGTGCTTTTCAGAATGCATAATAAGATGAGAGAAAAAATGACTAGATAATTAAATGATATCAACTATTACCAATTATTGTCACTGACTGTGAATCTGGTCAGAAACCTGCAACAACATGAGGTCCACAGAACTGATTTTTGGAACCACTGCATTAGTCTTTTTGCTAGTGACTTGCTTCTTAAGGCAAAATTAACTTGCATATAATTATCAGTTTGCAGAATGACAGCTCTCTATTATAGAAACAAATAGGGTGTTGTACCGTGTTAGCCATTATGAATGTAGAGAAAAGCCAAGCAAAATGACACCTTTTATTGGCTAACTAGAAAGATTACAATATGCAAGCTTTCGAGGCATCTTGCCTGAAGAAGGGGCCTGAGTTGCCTCGAAAGCTTGCATATTGTAATCTTTCTAGTTAGCCAATAAAAGGTGTCATTTTGCTTGGCTTTTCTCTAGAAACAAATAAAAAGCTAACCTTTAAAATTAGCACACCTGTCCTTTTCAGGGCGACATTTTTTTCTTCAAGCAAGTGTAAACTGCACTAAAATTAATAAATACATATTTCTTAAATCCTTTACTAACAGAAAAAGTATATGCTCATGACACCTGTGGACTTTAATACTAAATCCGTCAAAAAGTATTGCATAGTTTTACACTTGTTAGGAAAAAATATTTTTGCAAACCTATTTATCTGTATGAGTTTTCGTAAAAGAGACCTAATACAAAATTACTTACGTTTTACTATTGTTCCTATTAAAGTAAGTAATTCTGTGGTTCCACACTTAACCAGGATTATTTCCGTTTTTAGTTTCTAGTTGTGAAATTTTGCTGATCTTCACATGAAAAAAGTGTGGCCTGTTGAAACCAAGAACAATTCCCATTTTGACCACAAGATGGTGGTAAAACGTTTTGAAACTGCTGTTCTTAGCATTGTTGTTAAGCAGCAGAGACAAATGCAAATAAAAAGAGAAAGGTCTTGAAGTTTTCTTGTACTTCAGAATATTTGAAGTCCAGCAAAATCCAGGCCAATTTAGAGTACTATAAATAACCTAATATTCCTTCTTTGGTATTTAGACAGAACAAAGAGCATCTCGACCTTAGTGGACACCCTTGGGGATCTCATTATTGAGAGTAAAAGGGCTTTGGTAAGGCCTGACTTATGTTGTTGTGTGGGATAATGTTAGTTAGCTTCCACTTGTCAAATGTCATGAGAGATTGTATGTCCACCAAAGGATGCAGGTGGAGTACCTACCCTCATACTCTGCATACCTGATTCCGATAGAAGTATTCTTTTCTGTGAACAGCTGGAAAGTGTACAATCAGCCTCACGGTCTTGTTTCTTTGCTTGCTGCAATGGAGGCTGCCTGAGAGGATGTCACAGCAGAGGTTTGTGGATAATGACTGTAGTATGATTTTTCTCACTATGCATCGCAAGGGAGAATATCAGGTGTGAGGTTCATGAAAATCTGTGGCTGTACAGATGGAAGCAGCAGGATATCCAGTGAGGAATAACTCCACAGTACAGCCTTTTTACTTTGTGTTATGTACTATATAGTACATCCTTTTCTTGTAGGCCTATTAATGTATTCAGTAATACAGTGTACATTGCTGAGTAAGTTCTTTTATCTCGATTTGTTTCCTGTGTATTTTCCTGTATTGAAAGGAACTTACTGTTAAATAATAAAAATCATTCTACGTAAAAGATGTTGTTCCAAAACCTTTTACAGTGCTGCCTTTTCTTACAGTATACAGCAATTGAACCTTGTAATATTTATAGTACTAAGGTATCAATAACACAGATACCTGTAGTTTTGATTTTGTACACAATAGCATTTGCGACAGAACCAATAACATTAATGTGAAGTGAGCAATCACCGATAATTACTCGAAACACATTCATGGTACATTTTCATATCGATACATCTAAACATTTTGACTGGCATGACTCTGAACACTGATCCAGTGACATTTCATTTTGGTGCCTCTGACTTATTAGCAGACTCAAAAATTTTGACAGAGGAATTAAAAGTATTGAGTGAAGCACTTTGTTCTGCAGATGAACCGAAGTATTATGCTGCAACATATAAGCTTTTTTGAAAAATGCATATACAAAAAAAGCAAGTGAGAAAAACTAATAAAAGGACAGACACGACAGAAAATTCACACTTGCATATACAGAGTGGCTTGAAAAAGTTTGGGCACCCTTACTTAAAATGTCTGTTACTGTGAATAGTTAATTGAGCAGAAGATGAACTGATCAACAAAAGGAAAAAAGTTAGACATTTTCAGCATTTTATGCAAGATTAGTGTACTGTTTATGTTTTGTACAACTGTACAGTGAAAAAGGGAAAGAAGCACCATGGAAAGGTTTGGGCACCCCAAGATATTTCAGGTCTCAAATAACTTTACCCAAGGTCTCAAAACTTAATTAGCTCATTAGGGCTATAGATTGTTTACAGTCATCATAAGGAAACCCCAGGTGATGCAAATTGCAAAGCTGTATAAATTCTCTGACACCTCAAACCTTGTCCTAACAATCAGCAGCCATGGGCTCCTCTAAGTTGCTGCCTAGCACTCTACAAATAAAATAATTAATGCTAACAAAGCAGGAGAAGGCTACAAGAAGATAGTAAAGTGTTTTTAGGTAGATGTTTCCTTGGTTTGTAATGTTAAGAAATTGCAGTGAACAGGAAAGGTAGAGGTCAAGTTGAGGTCTGGAAGACAAAGAAAACTTTAACAAAGAGCTGCTCATTGGATTGTTAAAAAGGCAAATAAACTACATTTGCAAAAGACCTTCAGGAAGTTTTAAGACTCTGGAGAGGTGGTGCACTGTTCTACTGAACAAATAGAACCTTCACGGTAGAGTCCGCTGAAGAAAACATTTCCTGTGTCCTAGCCACATAATTCAGCACCTGAAGTTTGCAAATGAACATGTAAACAAGCCGGATGCTTTTTGGAAACAAGTTCTGTGGACCAACGAAGTCAAAATAGAACTTTTTGGTAAGTTTGGTGAAAAAAGGATGCTAAGTTCCAGGAAAAGAACACCTCTCTAACTATTAAGTATGGGTGTGGATCCATCATGTTTTGGGCTTGTGTTGCAGCCAGTGGCACAGAAACATGTCATTGGTAAAGTGAAGAATGGATTCAAATAAATACAAGCAAATTCAAGAAGCAAACATCACATCATGCGTTTAAAAATTAAAAAAAAAAAAATTTTAAAAAGAGGATGAGTCCTACAACAAGGTAACAATCCAAAGCAAACCTTGAAATCTACAATGGAATACCTCAAGAGGTGCAAGCTCACTTGTTCTGCCATGGCCCCCATAGTCCCCCGACCTAAACATCATTGAAAATCTGTAGATAGATCTCAAAAGAGAACTACATCCAAGACAGCCCAAGAATCATACAGCATTAGAAGCCTTTTGCAAGGACAAATGGGTGAAAATACCCTCAAGTAAGAACTGAAAGACTCTTTGCAGGCTACAAAAAGCATTTATCAGCCGTGATACTTGCCAAAGGGCGTGCTATTAAGTACTGACCATGTTGGGTGCCCAAACATTTGTTTCAGGCCCTTTTCGTTATTTTTTGATATTTTGCACCTGTGAATGATGGAAATAAAAATGTAATCTTGCTTAAAATATTACATAAATGTTTCATCTTTATGTTATTCCTTTTGCTGATCAGTTCATCTTCTGCTCACTTAACTGTTGACAGTAACAGACAATTTCAGAAAGGGTGCCCAAACTTTTGCATGCCACTGTAATCATTTAAAATGTTATTTAATGTGTTAAATTAAAAGTACTCTCAGACAAATATAAAGTGTTAAAAAAAAAGAGATGTCAAGTCTTAATTTTTATCAAACTTGAAAAATAGATTGTAAGAAAACATATTAAAACAAAATTAAACTTGTATTAATGACCTCAATGTGAACTAATAACTACATAAGCCCATATCTACTCTCACCTTAAACACACTGTTAAAAAGATTGCCATAACTTTAACAGTAACATTTAATAGTTTATGTTAACACAGTTAAGACACACAAAACATCCTTTGAAATTTAACATTTACAAAGGAATGTAAGGAACACTGACTACACACACTTACACAATTTCCCTTTACTATAAAAGTGATCAAGCTCAAACAGGGGACACACAGGACAGTGACCATTTTCAGAAAAATCAAATAACATCTTATTTGTCACGTTCAGATTATACATACAGTACAATATGTAGTGAAATAAAGTTTAATTGCTCAGCTACAATGCTGGTGCCTTTATGAAGAATAAAAAAGTTTACCAGGTCAGAAACTTTATGATGAAGAAACCAAGTTATCTGAAACTGTCAACCCTCTCCACCTAAATACTGTGGGGATGGCAGTGCCTATTTTCTTCTTAGACATTCAGTTCCTTTGTCTCGGTGACATTCAGGAGAAGACTACTGCCCAGACACCAGTGTGACAGACTCAAAACTTCATCCAAGTAAGCCTGCCCACAGTTGTTACAGGCCACCAAAGCTGTGTTGTCAGCAAACTTGACAATGGTGCTAGAATCATGTACAGCTGTGCAATCTTATGTGTAGAGGAGTACAGTAGAGGGCTTAGAACACGGCCCTGTGGAGACACCTGTGTTGAGAGTGAGGGAAAATGAAGTGCGGTCTCCCACTCAAAGCAACTGGGGTATGCCTGTCAGGCAGTAGAAAATCTAGCTGCACAATGAAGTGTTTGGTGATGAGTTTTAGAGGGGTTTATTGCGTTAAATGCAAAACTATAGTATATAAATAGCATTCACACATAATTCACTCTCTTGTTCTCCAGGTGGGCCAGTATTAGGTGTGGGCAGTATGAGCAAAATTCTATATCACGGTATTTTTCTAAATTATCCCGGTTTCACGGTATTTTTTTTTCCCATGCATGAGTGGATGTTAACCACATTTTCCACTGCAATTACTGCAGTAGACTGGCTAAGAATAACCTATTCCACTGTTATGAGAATTGTACATTGTACAAAAAAAAACATTTTAATGTGCGCCCAAGTATTAATACAGATTTGCATGGCCCCATAAAGTGATAGTTTTTAAGGGGATGGCACTAATGAACAGAAGGAATCACATTGCATGATAGATGCAGTCAAAATACAGAACCTTTTTATTGAACAAATTTTGCAAACAACTTAAACTATAATTTTGACAACATATTTTCAACCAGGCATTTACACTTAGTAAAATATCCAGAGGTGCTTGTCAAAAGTTGTATTGCACTGAACATGTCTTAGAAAAGGAATAAATAGTAAATATTTTTTGTAAACCAACTACACTTTGCTAATGTTAACCATCTCTGTCCACTGACACGTTAAAGTGACTTTTTAAACAACTTTACCATCATTAAACTGCATAATCCATCCATCCATTTTCCAACCCGCTGAATCCGAACACAGGGTCACGGGGGTCTGCTGGAGCCAATCCCAGCCAACACAGGGCACAAGGCAGGAACCAATCCCGGGCAGGGTGCCAACCCACCGCAGATACCTACACTACCACTACCTATTTAGCGGTGTAGCAGTGAAAAAGAGCCTCAGCGCAACACCTCTGTGATTAGTGGTGTGGCAGTGAAAAAGGTCCCCACTTGATCAGTTTCCCGCTGCGCCATGTTCTGAATGTCGTTTAGGCAATTTAAACCGGTGTTGGGGTATAAGAAAAATCCATATCATAACAAAAATAAACAGTTTTCGGTATGAACCGGTATACCGCCCAGCACTAGCCAGTATAGTATGAAGTATCAAGGTAAAGGCATTCTCTGTGAATTTACATATCATTTCATGATTAATTTCTATTTTATACAAACACTTTTTAAAAGAAAACTTGCAACTTTTCCAAAGGTTCTAGACCTTTGACTCACTTTGGTCATAAAAACAGTTCAATACCCATAAATCTAACTACAGTGGAACCTCGGTTCACGAACGCCTCGGTACACGTACAACTCGGTTTACGACCAAAACGTTCGCCAAACTTTTGCCTCGGTTCACAACCACACACTCGGTATGCGAATAAGCCAGTTTTCCTTCCGGTTCATGCGCGCCGATTACTGTATTTAAGCACGTGTTCAGCCTCTCCCAGTTCATTGTTCTCAGTCAGACGTGCGTGCTTTACCTGTGAACTCTTTGTACTCTACAGTATTTTGTGTGCTTTTGCAGTTAACCATGGCTTCTAAGCAAGTGAAGAGTGGTGAGAAGAAAGTGTTGCAATGTTACTTTTCTCTTTTTTTCAAATGTTTATTTTTTTCCATGTGCTTAAAACTCATTTAAAAAGAGTGTTTACAGCGATCGGGCTGTAATGCTATTAGCGTGAACTCCTGCAATTTTACTGTCTTGGTTGGCTTTTAAATAAAGTTCGGATTTGTTCAAATGTTCCTTTTTTTCCCCCTGTGCTTAAAACTCATTTAAAAAAAAAAAGTGATTATACAACGATCGGATTGTAAGGCTATAGCGTGAACTGCTACAATGTTACAGAGAGAGAGAGGGCTCCCGTGCTTCTGAGAGACAGAGGGGGAGGGGGCTCGTGTGCTGCTGAGAGAGAGAGAGAGAGAGAGCGCCTGCGTGTGCAGCTGAGCAGGTAGCCTGGGTGTTTGTGTCAGTGTTATTCAATGTTTTTACATTAGTTTACTATTACACTGTGCATTCTATGGTGTAATTAATTAACTATATTTGTGCTTAAAAATCTTTAAAAAAAAAATATACATACAGTTCGTACGGTCTGGAACGGATTAATTGTATATACATACAATCCTATGGGGGAAATTGCTTCGGTTCGCGACCAAATCGGTTTATGACCAGAGGTTTGGAACGAATTATGGTCGTGAACCGAGGTTCCACTGTACTCTTAAATTCATGCTTTGTAACTGTGAAATTACAAGTCAGTGATCACAACAGTGGGGTTTGCTGGAGCATAAGCAACTTCCGCAGGTCCTCAATTCAATTGTCACATGTTGCTACGTTTCCAAAGACAAATAACATACA